>NW_027103023.1:297500-301352 GCF_036373705.1 Amia ocellicauda
TGTTTTATGTGTGTGTGTGTGTGTGTGTGTGTGTCCGCAGCCGGGGGCAAAGACGGCCTGTCGCGCAACACGGAGGTTATATGTCAGAGCCCGTACGCCCCCCGCACTCACCCTTAAAGGCCGGGACAGCCCTTGGGGTTCCTGCCGGGGGCGGGCAGCATACATATTCCGTCTCGTGGCAGCCACCGGAGATATGTCAGAGCCCGTACGCCCCCCGCACTCACCCTTAAAGGCCGGGACAGCCCTTGGGGTTCCTGCCGGGGGGCGGGCAGCATACATATGTCCGTTCCGTGGGAGCCACCGGAGATATGTCAGAGCCCGTACGCCCCCCGCACTCACCCTTAAAGGCCCGCAAGCCCTTGGGGTTCCTGCCGGGGGCGGGCAGCATACATATGTCCGTTCCGTGGGAGCCACCGGAGATATGTCAGAGCCCGTACGCCCCCCGCACTCACCCTTAAAGGCCCGCAAGCCCTTGGGGTTCCTGCCGGGGGCGGGCAGCATACATATGTCCGTTCCGTGTGAGCCACCGGAGATATGTCAGAGCCCGTACGCCCCCCGCACTCACCCTTAAAGGCCCGCAAGCCCTTGGGGTTCCTGCCGGGGGCGGGCAGCATACATATGTCCGTTCCGTGGGAGCCACCGGAGATATGTCAGAGCCCGTACGCCCCCCGCACTCACCCTTAAAGGCCCGCAAGCCCTTGGGGTTCCTGCCGGGGGCGGGCAGCATACATATGTCCGTTCCGTGGGAACCACCGGGGAGATGTCAGAGCCCGTGAAACCCCGAAAGACAGACCCTTAAAGGCCCGCAAGCCCTTGGGGTGAACGTCTGGGGCGGGCAGCATACATACACCCCGGTCGGGAACCACAGGGAGGTGAGGTCAGAGCCCGTGAAACCCCGAAAGACAGACCCTTAAAGGCCCGCAAGCCCTTGGGGTGAACGTCTGGGGCGGGCAGCATACACACTCTCCACGGCGGGCCGCGAAGACTTAGCGGGCGCAGCCGCCGGAGCGGGCCGCCGACGAGGCCTGAAACGCGGGGTGCGGCCGGGACCGTTCCCCCCCTTGCATTTCGCTGGATGATCAGACAGTCGCAAAGAACCGTCTGAAAATCCCGGGCCAAGTCCAGAAAGTGTCCGTAAAAGAGCTAGCGGGGCCCAGCCACTTTCCTCCAGCAAGTGCCCTTAGCTCAGTTTTGACCTCTCTCATTGCACTAAGTGTCTTCAAAAACCCAGTTCCTGTATTTCCCCCGGCACCGTAGAGAAATGCTGACAGCCTGGAACACTGTGGCGGCTGCACACGGCACTCCCATGCCCGCCGCGAGCAGCCTAGCCCCGCCTCAGACCCGCGAGAACCGCCCATCGGCACACGGCCCGCTGTGCGCCCGAGCCGTTTGGTGTAAAAACTGTCCAAAAGTGGTTTCGACCACTTAGGAACATCGTAGAGACTCGAAATAAAAAGGATTTTGTTGGAAAAGCGATTCTGAGGAAGGCTGTGTTAAAATTAATTTCGGGAAATGTCGTTTACCCCCCCCCAAATGGCTCCGAAGTACCCCCCCCCACCCCCCCCCTAAAAAACCGTGTTCCGGGGGTTTTTCGAGAAAACAAACACACGGGGTATATAGAGGGGACTGAGACGAATCGAATGACGTGCTTTGCAAAGAAATCGGGGGCTCACAGCCCCCCCAGGAGAGGTTCAAAAGTCGGAGGACTGGTCACCTAACTCCCATTGAAGTCAATGGGGGAAAAATGAAAACTGTCAAAAAGGCTTAAAATGGTTCAAAAACCCACTGGGGCAGTAGATAATCATCCTATTTGAATTTTAAAAGTCTTAGTTTGGCGAAAAAATACCTTTTAATAATTGTTTTAGGGGTCAGAAAAATCAGCTCCGGCTGCCTGGTCACCTAGGGGAGATAGAAAATTTTTCTAAGTTTTTCACTCGGCCGCCTGGTCCCCTAACTCGAAAATTTTAAAGTGCTCCCATCGGTCCCGGGATAGGGTGGCTGATAGCTGGGAGCCCCCTGAGCACTGCCCCGGTGTTAGTTTTCGGAGAAATGCCCCCGTTGATTTGTTATGATTTTTTTTCCGCCGGCCGCCTGGTCGCCCTAATGCAAAGTCAATGGGAGTGAGGAGATAGAAAATTTTTCAAAGTTTTTCACTCGGCCGCCTGGTCCCCTAACTCGAAAATTTTAAAGTGCTCCCATCGGTCCCGGGATAGGGTGGCTGATAGCTGGGAGCCCCCTGAGCACTGCCCCGGTGTTAGTTTTCGGAGAAATGCCCCCGTTGATTTGTTATGATTTTTTTTCCGCCGGCCGCCTGGTCGCCCTAATGCAAAGTCAATGGGAGTGAGGAGATAGAAAATTTTTCAAAGTTTTTCACTCGGCCGCCTGGTCCCCTAACTCGAAAATTTTAAAGTGCTCCCATCGGTCCCGGGATAGGGTGGCTGATAGCTGGGAGCCCCCTGAGCACTGCCCCGGTGTTAGTTTTCGGAGAAATGCCTCCGTTGATTTGTTATGATTTTTTTTCCGCCGGCCGCCTGGTCGCCCTAATGTAAAGTCAATGGGAGTGAGGAGATAGAACATTTTTCAAAGTTTTTCACCCGGCCCCAAACGGCTCCAAAACACACTGGGGCTGTGGCTGGGACTCTCACCAGGACTGCCCCCTACTTTATTTCTGGATTAAAAAGCATTCTATATTAATTTTTCGATTTTTGGGACCCGGGACGCCTGGTCACCTAACTCCCCTTCTATCCCTATGGGGGGGGGGCGGGGACATCGAAAACGCTCCCATCGCCGCCGAGGCACGCTGCGGGGACTCTCCCTACCATCGCCCCATGCTTCCTTTGAAGAATATATGACGTTTTTCAATTTTCACCGACATTTGAAAATCAAAACTTCAGAACATTTCATAGTTATTCTCAATGGGTTGTCTAGGGGCACACATCTCTAAACTGGGGGAAATGCTCAAAATGATTAAAAAGAAAAACAATGCCCCCAGACCCGGGGGGCTGATAGCTGGGAGCCCCCTGAGCACAGCCCCGGTGTTAGTTTCTGGAGAAATGCCCCCGTTGATTTGTTATGATTTTTTTTCCGCCGGCCGCCTGGTCGCCCTAATGCAAAGTCAATGGGAGTGAGGAGATAGAATATTTTTCAAAGTTTTTCACTCGGCCGTCTGGTCCCCTGACTCGAAAATTTTAAAGTGCTCCCATCGGTCCCAGGGTAGGGTGGCTGATAGCTGGGAGCCCCCTGAGCACAGCCCCGGTGTTAGTTTCTGGAGAAATGCCCCCGTTGATTTGTTATGATTTTTTTTCCGCCGGCCGCCTGGTCGCCCTAATGTAAAGTCAATGGGAGTGAGGAGATAGAATATTTTTCAAAGTTTTTCACTCGGCCGTCTGGTCCCCTGACTCGAAAATTTTAAAGTGCTCCCATCGGTCCCAGGGTAGGGTGGCTGATAGCTGGGAGCCCCCTGAGCACAGCCCCGGTGTTAGTTTCTGGAGAAATGCCCCCGTTGATTTGTTATGATTTTTTTTCCGCCGGCCGCCTGGTCGCCCTAATGTAAAGTCAATGGGAGTGAGGAGATAGAATATTTTTCAAAGTTTTTCACTCGGCCGTCTGGTCCCCTGACTCGAAAATTTTAAAGTGCTCCCATCGGTCCCAGGGTAGGGTGGCTGATAGCTGGGAGCCCCCTGAGCACAGCCCCGGTGTTAGTTTCTGGAGAAATGCCCCCGTTGATTTGTTATGATTTTTTTTCCGCCGGCCGCCTGGTCGCCCTAATGCAAAGTCAATGGGAGTGAGGAGATAGAATATTTTTCAAAGTTTTTCACTCGGCCGTCTGGTCCCCTGACTCGAAAATTTTAA